>NC_067139.1:45820299-45854783 GCF_903995435.1 Acomys russatus
TGTGTCAGAGTTTCAGTTAATCCTCCATTCAGCTGACCTTGCTTCCTAGGGAGAAAGACTCAAGAAAGTCAGACAGTGGCACATGAAGGATGTGTCAGGTCTTAACCCAGTGATTCTGAGTCCAGTTGTCAATCTCAGAGTGGAGACAGCACTATGTCTCCACTCCAGCATCTTCTGATACAACTTGGCTCCTGAACAATACAGATTTGCTTCCAAATATGGTTTCAAGCTGCTTTTGTTCAACTCCAAGTGCACTGTCCTCTCTAAACAGACTCGAGTTCAAATGAATATGCTCAATTAAAGAATGCATTCTTAAAAACAGCTGAATAGTTGCCTCATACCATAAAGTTCAAAATTCCCAGGAAAACCAGATCTTTTTTTCTCTCTATTCTGAAAACAAGGTTGAAGGTGGAAGACTACATGATATAAAAAGGTCTTTCATTTTCCACTGCTATATGACAATGTATCATCCTCTTTACTGTTTATTTGTATATAATCATTCTGCTGGCTGGTTTTATGTCAGTCTGACACAGCTAGAGTCATCACAGAGGAGGGAGCCTCAACTGAGAAAATGCCTCCATAAGACCAGGCTGCAGGCAGACCTATAAGGCGGTTTCTTAATTAGTGACTGATGGGGGAGGGCCCAGCCCATTCTGGGTGGGAGGCTGAACAGGCCATGGGGAGCAAGGCCATATGGAGGCCTCTGCACCAGCTCCTGCCTCCAGGTTCCTGCCCTGTGTGAGTTCCAGGCCTGACTTCCTTTGGTCAGGAACTTTGCTCTGGAAGTGTAAGCTGTATAAACCCTTTCCTCCCCAGGTTTCTGTTGGTCATGGCATTTCATCTCAGTACAGTAGCCATGACTAAGACAATCATCTACAACCATTGGGGCTTTTTGTATTTTTCACAGGTGAATGGCAAGTCGAAACTTAGAGTGCATGCCTGGGGGGGGGGGAATCCTTTCAATAGAAAATAGCACATCACCTCTAATGCATCTTTCCCAGGCACCAGACCTCACCCTTGCTCACTATAAAGCTCTTTTACACCTTATAACTTGTGTGTAAGTGTTAGAAATATACAAATTCTTCCATGACAGAAGGTAATTTTAATTGACTTCCTTCCACTGTGGCAAAACCAATTTCATTTCAATTGCAGCTCAGCTCGACGTTCTTTTGCCACCATATACATTTATCACATATATTTATGCTGTTGCTCTTTCCCCTTCGGCCAGTATGCTAACATCCACTTAGATCACTCATATCACGTAAATCAAATTAAATCTTTACTGTGTTTACCTTTATACCTATGAGTCATGATTTTTAATTCTTTCTAAAACCTATCTTTTGATGTATTTCCCATTTCTTGTTTTTTTCAAGACAGAGTTTCTCTGTATAGCCTTGGCTGTCCTGTACTTACTTTACAGACCAGGCTGGCTTTGAACTCACAGAGATCCCCTTGCCTCTGCCTCACAAGTGCTGCAAAAACTATCTTTTAATGACCCAAAAGTTTGGTAATAGCTCAGATTTCTTTCCAATGCTAATTTTACAAACTGAATTTTGAGTGATACTTACATTTCATGTGAGTTTAATTGTAATTCTAAATTCATTTTTAAAAATTTAAGGTGACAAGAATAAGTTTCTGATTCTATTTTAATGCTTTTCAAATATCACAAGATGATAGCTGTGCAGAAGGACAACAAACAGATATTAAACAAAACTTATTGTGACGTTTGTTCACAGTAAGGAGTTTATCAAGGGAGAATAGGTTTAACTTTTAATACAGCAGGATTTATGGGAAATATTAGAGAAGGTAAAGGGGTCAGGGAATGCAAAATGACTAAAAGAAGTAGAGGAAATCTTGTTGAAGTAATCCTAACAGGACTCCTGTGAAAGGCAGACCAAAAGCTGGAGAGAAAGGGTGTGGTGAAGAACATGACCAAATGCCAAGGTATCCAAATGTCATTTTACAGCTCTGTTACAAGCACAGGCTAGGCACAGCAAAAGCTACAGCAGGGGTACCAACACCTAGCTAGACAGACGGTGCAAAAGAAAGCTCAGAGTTTAAGGGTCGGGGTGTAGTTGAACCACACAGCACTTTGCTAGCATGTGCAGTGTCTTAGGTTCAATTCCTAGTACTGGAAAAAATATTCCAAGTTCAGTTAAGGAGGGAGTCTTTGTTGTAGGACAGTAGATTTTACAAAGCAATAATAATTCAATGTAATGATTACTTTTTCTTATATTATTCTTTTTAATACTTAGGTCCATTTATTTTTGTTTTATGTGTGTAAGTGTTTTGCCCGCAGGTATGTCTGTGCATCACATGTGTATCTGGTGACCATGGAGTCCAGAGAAAGAGATAGGACCCGCTGGAACCAGAGTTACAAAAAACCCTGGGTCCTTGGCAAAGCAGCCAGTTCTCTTAACGGGCCTCCAGTCCCTCTATTCAACAATCCTTGTTTTCAAATAACCTACATTTATTTTATTTTTTATTAATAAAACATTTTTATTGTTTATATATACATTTATATTATTACACATATATACAATAAACTACCTATAGCAAGAAGAACCATGACACAATCAGGAATTATATAAATTGTAAGAGCTAGAACTGTCACCACAACAAGGCCTGGCCATCTTGGTCTCAATTTGCATAGAAATCTGATTACTAGGAACCATAAGCAGATACCATCTTCAAAGATAGCAACAGAGGAGAAGTTAAGCTGCTCATCCTATAATCTTATTTTAACCAAGGCCACGGTGTCCCTAAGTCAGAAATTTTACACAATATGTCCAAAGTTGAGTATGTGTGACTTAACTTATTTTTATATAGGCAACACATGACACCACTGGCCATCAAGTTCACCAACCCAGACCGTAGAAGAGAGACTGTCACCATTTGTAAAATCTAAACCCTCTACCTTCAAAATCTAAACACTATCAATCACTCCACCTAAATGAAAAACAAATATGTTCATATGAACCTTATTATTCAAAGTATAGTCTGGGCATCCCTTGGGGGCTCTTGGCAATGCCGACTTCCAGGCTCCACCTGCCGAGCCTGAGCCTGCACAGTCTCGCACTCCCCGGTGAGCTCTGTGCTGATAAGTAGGGATAAGCGACGTGTAGATTTGGTACTATGTCCATCCGCTCAACCATCTCTTTCTTGAATAAGTAATACAGTGGTTCTTCTGTGAGAAATACTATGGGTGGGGAGATAACTTGTACTATTACCTAAGTGGCAGCAGTTCCTGGGGACAGAGAAAATATTCCACATTCATCATTGTGTTCTGTGAGTAAAATCAGAGTACAGACCCTGAAAGACTATGGAGACACACAATTTTACCAGAAGATTGAAGACAATATCGATTATAGTTTTAGTATCTCAGTATTGGTCAAGTAAACCATGATGCAATTCCACAAAAGAATACACCGAAGGCAATAAAAACAAGGTCATCTTTCACGCACAACATGCAGTGTTTTTTAGTACAGTCTTAACTTCAAGTGTGCAAAGGAAAAACACAAGGACATCAGAGAATGTACTGCGAGTTATTTATTCTCTAAGGAAGAATAGTGTGTGAATGCCTGCAGTACCTCTGGAATGACACAGAAAAAAAAAAAGACAAGGAAGAACTATTTGGTGGCATGGAGACACTACCACAGAGACAGGTGGGCTAAATGTGGTCCTGTCTTTCCAGGGATGTCAGAAACTGACCAGCATATTGTAAACACTTCAAGTTAACATGGTGCCCTTTTAAATTAATCAGTTAAAGCGCCGGTGCAGATCAAACAAGACATGCACAGCTAGATGAGCCTGTGTGACTGCCCCATCACCTTCCCTCTGGGGAACCGCAGGATTTGGGGTTCACTGGTGCTTCGGGGAAGGTGCTGCTGAAAGGAAAGGATCTCTTTTTAACTCTCAGTTACACTTGTGCTTCATTTGACAACTTACTAATCCATCCACCACTCTAAAAGATGCTAGATAATTTATTCACTGATAGTTGAGTTGGCATTTAAGACTAAAATCAACCTCAAAACAGGTCCCCTTGTGTGTGTGTGTGTGTGTGTGTGTGTGTGTGTGTGTGTGTCTGTGTGTGTCTGTGTGCACGCGCGTGCGTGCGTGCGTGAACTGTTCTTGTCATTTTTGTTTCTAAAGACCTTTGATAGTTATTGTTAGAATGTATTTATTTCTTTGGTGGTAGACTCTCCAATGGTAATTCATATATGTGTACTAATCCATTACACGTCTGGGGCTTATTTGCAAAACATAGTGTCATTTTCCAACAAGCTTTCAGGGGAAGAAAATTCCATTCAAAAAAAAAAAGCCCTCAAATGTCTTACCATTCTATTCTGTAAGAACCTAAAGAGACTATTAAGCCATAAAAAAAGAAATTGAGGGATAAATTTAATACTTCAAAGTGACTCTGTTAGCAGGAGGCTCGGGCAACCAGGTTAAGAAGAAGTAGCTTTATACCTACATCTTAACAGCGTCCTTAATCTCCAATCTTCACTCCTCCTCATTTAAAGCCCGGTGCCCACAGTCATCACAGCCAGTGTGTCCCTTGCAGCTTGTCTTATGATTTGATGTCACTTGGGCTCTGAACTCTGTGTGATTTCTTCATTAAAGCAAACAGCAGTGGAGAAAGGCCTCTTCTGATTGAATCATGCCTTGCAGTAGTTGAGAACTCATGTGAGGATCCCACAATACTTGCATAACATTGATGGGGATATGGGGGTCCCACCTTGTAGGGGTTGGATGCAAAACAGCATCAAGAGCAAAGGGTAGTTTCCTGAAGAGATACATTTATGGCTTGTGTGTGAAATGGGCCCCTCAAGCTTGTGTGTCTGGACACCTGGGCCACGCTGGAGAACAGTTTTGGGAAGTGGCAGAACCTTTGAGACACGTGGCCTTCCTGTGGCTGGTGGGTCACCAGATGCAGGTCTTTTTAGATTAGTCTCTCTGATCCATGGTCTACCTCATAAGGGGAGCTCTGCTGCATGCCCCTGACGCCAGGTGGCTGTTTTAGCATGCCTTCCCACCACAATGGACTGAGGCCCTGAAACCATGAGCTTCAATAAGCCCCGCCCTCTGTTGTTGCTCTGAGGATCATTTCTGCCCTGGATTTTATAAAGTAACTAATGCAAGTATCAGTTTACACCTTCATCTTAAAATGTCCAGACAAGATCTTTACAACTATATATGTTCCCTATTATGCTTAGCAAAATTGAAAACAAATTAGAGAACTAGAGAGCTTGTGGTACATGGAAAACACATATCTACTGATTATGTAACTCCAATGTATTATCTACAGAGTCTCAGAACCAGAACTAGCCAATAAAAACAGTTATACCATGATGTCAAGGAAGGAGACACTGAGTTACTGATATAATTCATGTGAGCAAATGTAATCATTTTAAATGGCTTCTCCATAAATAGGCATGTCATTAAGTGTAAAGGATTAGCAAGGATGTAAGATCCATCTGCACTGGCAAACTTGAGTTAATCAGTGTTTACTCTGGGGGAAGAGACCCTCCAGTCTCAGCTTTAACAGCCCAAATGTCAGTTAACTTCCAAAGGAAAGCACCAGTATTGATTTGGCAGGTATTTTCTGCAGGAAATGAATATTTCGCATGCAATAGCTGTGCCAAACTTTGTTTTGAGTTGTTTAGAACACTGGCATGTCTTTAAATCTTTCCACTTGTTAATTGCAGGAGATTATTTGCATACATTTCTCAGGCTATTCTGACATTTTAAACACCTTGAAGAAGCTCTATCTATATAAAATAAGTAAGCTATTAAAATGTCACCATGGTTCTATGTGCCTCCTTGCTACAGGATTTGCAAGACGGCATCATTTTGTTTTCCAAATGAGACTCTCTAGGACATTAAAGGGCTGGAATCGGGCACTCAGTTTCAGTCCTAGAGAGAAGCTGGGGAATCTCGGGAAGAGCACAAAACCACATGCTGTGCTTGCACTGTTAGATAAGGAGACTGCCTGAATTTACATGGGGCTGGTGTGAATCTACAGGAAAGGCTGGGAAAAGAATAGCCTTACAATGCTCAGGCTTATATATGGATATTTGGTGGAATGAAGGAAAAGCAAAGACACGATGCATAGAAAAAACTTGGAGAACCAGCCATGGTTTACCTAGCATGTACAAGGCTAAGTATATCTGAGTCGGAGATTCTCAAGGCTGAGGCAGAAGAATTACCATAAGTTTGAGGCCAGTTGTGCTACACACGTTCCAGGCCAATCTCCCCCCTACAAAAATAAGACTCTGTCTCACAAAATAAAACTGACAAACAAGCTGGGCACAGTGGCGCACACCTGTAACCCAGCATTTTGGGAAGCAGAGGCAGGTGGAACTGTATGCGTTTGAGGCCAGCCTGGTTACAAAGTGAAGCCAGGACAGCTAAGGCTACGCAGAGAAACCCTGTCTCAAAAAACCAAGGGAAAAAACCTGACAGATAAAAACAGGGCCTGAGGAGATGCCTCAGCTGGCTCCATCAGTAAAGCAATCGGCACAAAACATAATGATCTGAGTTCCAGAAGCCAGGGACGCCAGTCAAGTTCTTTGTGATCCCAGCCTGGGCAGGTAGAGACAGGAAAACCCTTAGAATTTCCTGCCCACCCTGTCTAACCAAACCAGCAAGCCTCAGGCCCAGGAAAGACTTCCCAAAAATGAGGTGGACAGCACCTGAAAAATGACACCCCAGATGGACATCTGGCCTACACACACACACACCACAGACACACACATATACACACATCACATACTACAGACACACACACACACAACACCACATACCACAACACACACACCACCACACACACACTGGCACATATACACCATACCATATACACACGTGCACACACACACACACACACACACACACACACACCCCACAGACACACACATATATACACACATCACACACTATAAACACACACATACATACCACACACCACGTACACACATACACCACACACACACAAACACACACACCACACACACATATACACACACCATATATACCATACACACACAACACACACATCACACACATACAAATCACACACATTTTTTGCAGTGCAGCTCACAAAATTTGCATTGAAAGGGAAAACCAAAAATCAGCAACTAATTGAAGGCAATTCAAGTCATTTGGTTCAGAACTTTCTCTAAAGAAGATTCTGATGGGTAAAATTCACAAGCCAGGACAAATGCTCCCCAGGCCCTCTGCACATCTCTGCCAGTCATGTTTCACCAAGATGACAATGTGACAAACACTGTAAATGAAAACAACTCAGGAGTTTATTTCATTTTATAGCTTATAGTCCATCACGGAGAAGGGGGAGGACAGGAACTGACACAGAGCCCAGGGAGACATGTTGTTTGCTGGCTTGCTTCCGGGATCACATTTAGCTACCTGCCTGGTGCAACTCAGGTCCAGGTGCCCAGAGATGGCGATGCCTACAATGCTGTGGGCCCTCTTCCATCACTTAGCAATCAAGAACACGTCCCCACAGACATGCCCTTAAGCAAACTGATTGACGTGATTCTTCAGGTGACATTCTGTCTTCCCAAGTGCATGGATCAGTTGACAACTGAAGCTAACTATGGCGCACTTTATCAAAGTCACCCAACCGACAGAATTTTAGAAAATGTTTCATTCAATTAAGAACAAATGACACATATTATCAACTTGGTTTAGCTTACAACATAAGTACTGTGGCTTTAGTGACACAACTTACCCTCAAGGCAGCTAGCTGTATCAAGAGATGTAGCCTCTGGGAGGTAATGGTGTCATGCGAGCTGAGCATCAACACAGTAGCACCGCAGCAAAGGTGCCAGGGTGAGCGGAGAACCCTTTTCACTTGTGTTTCCACCACTGAAGACATGGCGTGCAACCCTTCCAAAGATGGCAGTTTGGAAGAAACACAGTCTTGGCAGACCTTGACCTTGATGTTGGCCATTCCAATCTCAAGGACAGAGAGGTGAATTCCCACTGCTATATATTACCCAATCTGCAGGATTTTATTGTATTAGCATAAGTAGACTGGACAATGGATCTAACTATTAGGCTAACCAGAGCGGTGGCCAAGATCTCATCTTCATAGGTCACAAGTACCAGCATCTCAGTGTGTTGAATAAAGTAACTGGTGATAGCTGATTAGGTAAGAGATGACTTCGCAGAGTAAGGGGATTGCCTGGGTTACAGGGTTCTAATGGGCAATCAAGAGCTAAAACTGCCCACTCAAATAGTTACTTCATGGTGGCAGGCAATCGTCACGTTTAGCGCCATCATAATACAGCAAATCAGAGACTGTTGCCCACAGAAACCATCACATTCCAAAGACGCCATCAAGATTTCTGTGAGGTGTCAAGCCAAACGCCTCACCACCAGGGACATGACAGTGGGTGAGCCCAGCCGGAGTTCAGCTCTGTAGAAAACACTGGTACCAGTTCTTGTTATTACGATTTTTCCCGAATTATTTCATCATTCCTGGGTTTCTTTTTATGTGTATGTTTGTCTTTATTGATGTATAGGACTCCTATCTATCATGTGGTAGCTTGGGACCTGCTTATAATGCATGATGATGAAGTCACAGCAATCATTTCTACCTCCTTGAACATTAATCTTTTTTTGTTATTATTTTACGTTTTGTGTTGTGAACCTTTAAGCTCCTCTCTCCTCTCTTTTAGTTCTTTATAAAAACGACTCAGGGACTAAGAGCAGGTTCAGTTCCCAGCAGCCACATGGCAGTTCACAATCATCTGTAGTTCCAGTTCCAGTTCCAGGGAATCCAACCCCCTCTTCTGGCTTCCACAGGCACTGCATGCAAGTGATGCAAATACGCATGTAGGCAAAACATGCAATACTCATAAAATAATAAATAAATTTTCAAAAGAATATTTAATGTAATAACTGCTGCTACTTTAGTATGTGTAGAGCAGTAAAGCATGCTCCTCCTCTGTGTAACTTACTATCATCCCTTCCCTCCACTAGAGACACACTTTCTCACGGATCTTTCCCTACAATTAATTCCTCAAAGAAGCAAACATCACGGATCACTGTGCTTTTGTGGAACCGCCTTCCGAACTTAATCCTTTTGAAAGCTTTCTTTTTCTAGTTCACTTAAAAACCTGTACTATCCACCTTGAGGCCAATGTGAGACTACATTCCACAGGAGTTCCACCTGCTTGCCCTCCTGCGGCTTTCTAGACACCATCTAAGGAGGCACAGCCTTGCTGACTCAGCAGCAGGCTCTTGTTGCCGGAAGAGGACTGATGGGACAGTGATGAAGCTCAGCCATCAGGGCCCACATCCCCACGCAGGCCCTAGGAGTGCTGAGCACCCCTGTGGATTGGTGATTTAATCGGAAGGACACAACAGCAAACACTTCCCTACAAGTACTTTACTCTGTTTGGGGAGGTTGTCTGTCAGTTGTTTTGAGGCAGTCTATATACCTTAGGCTGGCCTAGAGCAGCAATGTCATCCAGGAGGGCCTTGAACTCAGCAGCCCTCTGCTGCAGCCTCCCAAGAGCTGGGATTACAGGTATATAGCCATGCCAAGCAAACAAATTTTGTTTGTTTTCTTGGGCGCCACCTTGAAGCCTTATGGATGCTAGGAAAGTACACTAACAGAGAATCATCCTTAGCCCTTCATTGTACAGAAATTGTCATAGAAAGAAAACCTAACCACATAGCCACATTATTAGGATATACATTAGTGTTGTGTCTGATGTCACATTAATATATTGTTTAATATTTGCCTTAAAGAGGGATCCCAATATAGCATGAGCTTATGACATCACAAAGCCTAAACCTATCCCAATACAAATGAAAGAATATAAAAGACTGCTTAGCTTACTCAAGCACTTGAGTGTTGAATCTGAAAAAAAAAAAATGCTGGATCTTAAAATAAAAATATAAGTTGGGTAGATGGCAATAAAAAGCGATTTTAAATGTATGTCCTTAAGATTTTTGATTCCAAGCCGGGCGTGGTGGCACACGCCTTTAATCCTAGTACTGGGAGGCAGAGGCAGGTAGATCGCTGTGAGTTGGAGCCCAGCCTGGTCTACAAAGTGAGTCTAGGACAGCCAAGGCTACACAGAGAAGCCCTGTCTTTAAAAACCAAAGAGGGAAAAAAAGATTTCTGATTCCAAGCTGGGCATGGTGGCACATGCCATTAATCCCAGCACTCAGGGAGGCAGAGGCAGATGGATCTCTATGAGTTGGAGGCCAGCCTGGTCTACAGAGTGAGTCCTGGACAGCCAACACTACACAGAGAAACCCTATCTTGAAACAAAAACAAAAACAAAAGCAAAAAAAGAAATTTGATTCCCTTGTGTATTTTTCAATGACATGAAAGAAAACCTACAGAAAGTCTTAGTTCTTCCAAATTTCTCCCTTGTGACTTAAAACTCTGAGCAGATAGATGTCTGACCTCTGGGCAATGAGTGTAGCTCCTGTCCCCTCAGGAGCAGGCCTGGGTGGCTTCCCCCATTTAGTCTAGTAAACACACGCAGTAGACATTCATCACGTGAAGGGTACGTTTGCCTTTAACACGACAGGAAACAGAGCGGTGGCCCCACTGCACGGAAGCAACATAATTAGGTAGTCCAACACTACATTTTGTCAAATTTTTCTGACAACCTAATAACCAAATTGTCATCATGCAGACATTGAAAAATGGTTCTGTTTGTCCCAGCATGAAAATGCCATTGTTTCTGTTGTGGTTTTTTTAATATAAAAATTAAGCGGGGCGTGGCGGCGCACGCCTTTAATCCCAGCACTCGGGAGGCAGAGGCAGGTGGATCGCTGTGAGTTCGAGGCTAGCCTGGTCTACAAAGTGAGTCCAGGACAGTCAAGGCTACATAGAGAAACCCTGTCTTGAAAAAAAAAAAATTAAACAAAAGTCTATAAAGGATGCGGTCAGCGGCTGGGTGGCCTTTAGTGGGTGTACTCCTTTTAATGGATGAAGTAGGAGGTTTAAAGCCTAAAGACTCCCCCCAGAAACACCTGTGTGATGTCAGTAACTTAGCATCCTCAGGTCAAGAGAGAAAATATAAAGGCAATGCTCGGTCTCTGTCATCTGGCATTGCTCAGCATTTGCTCTGGCCACAGCACTGTGTCCTGCCTCCTGTGTTAGTAGGTTCCAAACAATCATCAGAGGCCTGGGTTACTCTCTCCTCACCTCCATG
Source organism: Acomys russatus (assembly GCF_903995435.1). Lineage (NCBI taxonomy): Eukaryota > Metazoa > Chordata > Mammalia > Rodentia > Muridae > Acomys > Acomys russatus. The sequence continues at coordinate 45,831,504 of NC_067139.1, forward strand.
GGACAGAGGGAGGCTTCTCCAGGCAATACATGCACACCCAACAGAGGCTCAATCCACATTCCCAGTGACTGTAAGGTCTTGGCAAAGAAACAGGGCTTAATGTTGTCTCGCCAAGTTGAAGAGTCCTTCTCAAGAAAGCTACCACACGTTTTGCCTGCAGAAGTGTGTAGCCTTATCTGTAAGCCAAATTCTATGCACGCTGCCTATCAGTGAAAGGAAAAGTATTATGGTTATGGATTAGTCTCTCAGTTAAATACTAAAAGAAACATTAAGAATAGCCTTAAGTTTTAAAAAAAAATCCAGTTTCCACTTAATTAGTTAATTATGAGAAGGAGTCCACTAACCTGTACAAGAAAAGAACCTCAGGGAGTACATTTCGAAGATGACCTTTGAAATACTAATATCCAAAAATTTTGCCATTTGGTCAGTAGGGATCTCAATGAGTAACTACTGTAAATCACTGTCAAGGTTGCACATGCAAATTTTGTAGCTGACCTAGTCAAGAAAATAGCAAAAATTTGGAAATGTTTTTCCAAATACCTGGAATGCTCAGAGTACTTAACTACACAACAAACCAATTGATTCTTTTATCTTCACAGCACTGAAATTTCAAAGCATTTCCACATCACATGATTTCATTGAAGAGCCACACGTCTACGTTATTTCTTAAAAGCAAAAGGGAAAGATTCCAAATGTCACAAACACAATGTTGAACAAAAGATACCACATACAAAAGACCCTGGTGGTCTATTTAATACTTAACATCCAACCCCTTGTTATCTGGCTTAGCTCTAGGGCCCAGCAACGCAGCTATGTACATTAGGAAGGAAGGAATGGAGAGCAAATAGGGAACCACTGCAGAGCTTCCCTCTGGGAAAGGCTGAGGTAAAATCCATCTGTAAGCTAGGAGGCTTGCTCCTTCTGTGGCATAACCAAGATGAGGCCAGGAGTGGTAGTAGGTGCCTCAATTGCCAGCACCTATGAGGCCAAGGCAGAAGGTATTATGAGCTCCAAGCCAGCCTGAGCCACCTGGAAAGACTATGTCTCAAATACTAAACCCATGCAACTCAACTAAAGCTACAAATGATCGGAGACCCGAGATCCATGCAACACCCCCTCCATCACAGAATCGCAGCTGAGATGACTAGAAGGCTAGAGAAAGCACAAGACCAGTAGAAGCCCCACCTGCTCTACCATTCCATGCACATCATTAGCCCTGATACAGAGCAACAAAATTACCTGGCTTTGCTATTAATTGTATTAGTTGGGTGCCTTTAATTGTATTGCATTAATAGGATTTTATTCAAAAATAACTTATAAATTGAAACCTTCCCTGATGTATATTGACATACATGGCGGAATGAATTCTTGTAATCCAGGGTTTGGGGCGGTGGTTTTCTTCTGTAGGGGTCAGTAAGTCAAATGATATGGGGTGCCTTGAGAAGGCAGAGCTTATAGATCATGGATTTCAACTTTTAAAAACCTCTCCTTGGCAGGTTAAGATTTGTGAGAAGCTGCACTAACGCAAGCTCCCATTCTTAAATGAGGGTCCATATTTTTAAAGGTGTCTGAAAGTGTAGGCTATGCTACTGGGGAAAATAAAGGACATGCATATATTTTTGAAGGCTCCAAAACCATAGCAAAACAAATATGTGGTTTGGAGTCAGAATGGTGCATGGTCCTGATTTGGAGAGCCAGGAAGGTCACACACTTTCTCTTTTCTAGCGTGGCCCCTTGGGCACCATCACTGTAGAGTTGAGGTCTACAGCACACAAATGATGACTGCATTGGTGTTTTGCACTTCGACACAAAATTGATGCACAGCATTGTTCTCCTCTTTTGTTCACTCACCGGCTATACCAAGAACAAAACACATACTCTGCAAGAAAACAGGCAGTGTAAAAACATGTACAAGTCTGATGATGCAAGCTGCTGAGCTGCTGACAGTCCGAGTAGACTCTCTGAGTGGCCTTTTCTCTCACAGCATCACACAATTTACACAGCAATCCTTCTCAAATAGTTCCTGTAATGAAAGTGTAAACCTTGAAGTCACTCCTAATTGGGTTCTAAAAGACAGATAATATCTTCTGGGAAGTAGGCAGGCCTCTAAAGCATCCATGAGTGCCCGAGAGCGATGTGGGGAGTGTTCTTAATCATCATTAGCAATTCTCCTCAGGACACAGACCCTTGTGTGGGTGGCTCATCCCTGGAACCCAAAGTTCCAACTATTTCTGAGGTTCCCATAAATGAGAAACATGGAAAAGTATATGAAGAGAACTATGAAGGAGAAGAAATAACTTCGTAGCGCAATTCTGAATTGCGTTTTTCATGCTGGTCAAGAATGAATAACAAGGTTGTAGCTGTCTGTGTGAGGTGACCATAAATGTCTCCTAAACGCCACGTGTGGAAGGCTAGGTCGCCAGCTGATGGGGAGAAGTGCAGGGACCTTTAGGAGGTGAGGACTACGGGAAGGAAGTCAGATCATTGGTGGATGCTGTTTAGGGATATGGGACCCTGAAGCCCTCCCTCTACCTCTTTTCACTTCTTAGCCACTAGGAGGTAAGCAGCCTTCTCCACCAAGCTCCACACACTGCAGACCAGACCCAGAGGTAGCATGGGCCAAGAGACTTCAAACTCTCAAGGCATCAGCCAAAAAGGTTTGCTTTTCAGTGGGGTTTTCTTAGGTATGTTGTCACAACAATAGAAGGCTGACGAATACACAGTATAAAACTCACTATTTCAAGACAAATTGGTTTGATTATAAAAAGTATCAGATGGTGTATTAAGTGCCTTAATTTTACATCTTAGGTTCACAGAACACTAACACAAAGAGATCATCAATGATGTTAACAGATGCTGCCCAACTGAGCATTACATAGCAGCTTGAATAATTTTCTTCCCCAGACAATCATGATGTGTACAAGGGAAATTAAAGATAGCTGCCACTCTAACCCTGAGCTTTCTGAGTTACCATGTAACACATTTTATAAGATGAGTGCATTTCAAGTGAGCTTCTCCCCTACTGGTTTTTCTTAAGAAATTCAAAGGCTTGGATTGTTTTCTTTCACATATATAAAAAATAAGAAAGCAAATATTCTCAAATTATTTTTTAAGCTTGGCATATCACCTACTGGGGACAAAGTAGTCAAAATTATGTGAAAGAAAATAACTGCTCTTTGTAACAAAAAGCACTAGGAAAAACCCAACAAGTAAATCTATAAATGGTTATAATAGGAACATTAGTCTTTCTTGCCTTTTACTCATTAAATATCAAGAGACTACAGCAAATAAGCAAATGCATACTGTGGAAATGCTGTCATCTGTCTGTCTCTACGAAGGATAGCAACTTATTTCTATAGCAGTAACCTTGGTTTAAAAAAGAAAAAGGGGTAACAGGAGACCTAGGAGAGCAGTGGGTGGATGATCCTTTGGGTACTTGAAGGAAATATAGTTTCACTGCAGAACTCTGGAAGAAATCATCTAGAAGCCAGGGCCAATGAGAGGCCAGGCTGTCACCTAGTCCCCCAGATACCAATTTCCAAGTCTCATTTACTTCCACCATCCCAGGCTGCTCCTATAGTCTCTGGGTTCTTTCTCCTGGCTCTTCCTAAAGGCAGACCCATTCCAGGACCAAACTAACTCTGCCAAGTTGTCCAAGAGTCCAATGCTGCAAGCCCCAGAATCCAGGGGCTTCCTGGTCTCTTTGCCAGCTTAAGAAAATACTCCTAAAGGAAAAAAACCCTCTCTTTGTTTTGACAATTTTTCTTGTCCTTCAAAAATGGTTCACAAATAGATTCATCAAAAGTAATATTTTTAGAGCAAGGAACAGATATTCTATTTATTCTATTTCATCTCTTTTCTATAATTACATGGCTAAATGGTTGATGTTATGCATTATAGCTGCTAACTGTACCATGCCTATTTCTGTGTACATATTAGTCCATGCTCATGTGAGCATTTAATACAGAAGAACTTGTGGCTACCTGCTTCTCAGCTATACCAGACTAGATGCTTTCTCTGAAGAAAAGAGACAAGGGGCTGACAAAATGGCTTAAGAGGTAAGGGCACTTTCCACTAAGTATAAGGACCTGAGTTCAATTCTTGGGTCCTACAAAATATAAAGGGAGAACCAACTCCAGAAAGTTCTCCTTTGATCCTACATGTGTCATGGCAGGTGCACACACACATGCTTAAGTGTGTGTGTGTGTGTGTGTGTGTGTGTGTGTGTGTGTGTGTGTGTGTGTGTGTACGCACTTAAGTAATTAATGTAAAGCAAAAGAAAAGAGAAGAAGCTGGTGACCAGTGTTATCTTCAGCCCAAGTGAGTTAAAAGTCTTCAGATGGGCTGTCTGATGCACAGTGCCCCACAGTTAAAGATGGACCTTAAAATTCACATACACTCATGCAAAATGAGACGACTGGCCCAAATCATGACATGTGTCTTTTGTAGTCTTTATGTCTCTCAATATTCTATCACTAATACAGTATTTTAAAAATCAGTTCAATTTTTAATATAAGTGAGTTTTTATGATAATTCTGTGTGCCCATTGTAAATATCCAATATCATATTGTGTATACATAGTCTACAAGTCTACATATAGTATATAGCTTATATAATTTACCATTAATAAAAAGAAATTGGAAGACTCTAATATGGCTCACCAAGAGCATGTTCTCATCTCAGGTAATCACATGAGTTACTAGGAAAAACTGTTGATCTAAGTGCATACTAGAGAACATATGAACTATGCGTACATATAAAATCACATTACCCATATACATGCACAATTACTATGTGCCAAGTCATTTCATGTGAATAAAAAAATTCCCCAAACTCCTGTACATATCTTGTCCCTTCAACAAAATTAAACAGTGAGGGATCACCAGAAAAGGTACATGGGACATGGAGGAATGTCAAGGCTGGGTGCTAGAGGCACATTAGAGTGAGATAAAGTAAGGGTCTGAAAGGCCAGGCTGTGGACCACTTCACAGTTAGTTATTCCCAGAATTGAATTGTCTCTAAACACATGTCACAGAGAAGGTCCTTCGTACTATTTGGTTTGAATGCCCTTCATCTCTGCACCATCTTTTTTAGACATACATATCTGAGTTCACAAATTACCCATCACAAAGAAATGGCATGCTGCTAATAGGTCCCTTCATTGTGGCTGACAGTGCAGAACAAATGCCGGTCCCTGAGCTGAGACCAGATTTCTGGAATACTAACTGAGGCTCCAACGGAGGATGACACATTACCTAGAGGTCACCCCAAGAACTCTGGAACAAGCTCCAGCACTCTGCTGCCTCTCACCATACTCACTACACCCTGCCATATGCTTCTGCTCTCGCAGGGCATCCTCCTCTCAAGATTCTCAATCCTCTAGCTTTCCACTGCTCTAAACACCTAACTTTCAACAAACAGGTCCCTACTTTACAAGAGGGGAAGCTAGATAATGGGCCAGCAAGATGGGATTAGCAAGCAAAGGCATCTGCTGCCTAGTATAAGAACCTGAGTGCAGCCCTGGGGACCCATAATGTAGGAAAAAAGAACCAACTCCTGCAAGCTGTTCTTTAGTTTCGTGTGCCCAGTGTGACACTAGAGTGGCCCCCGGCACCCTCCATACAATAAATAAGCAAATAAATATATTTTTAAAAAATAAGTAAATCAGAAAGAATGGAGTACGAGGAAACAGATGAAGGAATGTATAAAAGAGCTGCTCTCCTGCCTGTCTGAGCCATGCCCTCCCCCAACTGCGATAAGCAGATGCTGTTTTGTTAGCGAGGCACACCACACCACATGGCTCCATCGACACCCCTGTCCTTTAACACAGAAATGGCAGGCTCCCCCACCCCCCGCAGGGTCCTTCCTGGATAGAAATTTGTGGCACTGTCTGTCAAAGCATCTTCACCTCCCAGGCTGTGCCATCTCGGTCAGTTTACCTGAGCCCTCTGAGCTACTTTACCAGTTAAACACAAAAAGAGAGTACATGTCCCACGAGTTCTAAGAAGGACTAAATGATAAAAGCTTTAAAAAGTGACTCATTCCCCAATTGCCTCAAGTTGTCAAAAGCGTGAGGTGCTGGCCACAGTTTGGGACCTGATCGTAATATCTCCATTAAGTATCCATGGAGCTAGGCATGATGGTACATCAGCAGGTCCTCCTAGACTTAGCATACACAGTGCCATGTACTAATGTTTATAAACACACCCAAAGTGTATTTCAAACTGTTGACTTCTAGGACCTTGCACTTTTCATTTCTTACTCTCAGCTTCCTACACTTGTGACACTGTGGAGCTTGTTTCAGTTTTCAACCAGAAGGATGAGCACCTGCAGCCACAGGAAGGGAAACATGTGTGGACCTGATGCCTGGAATGTTTTCTAGACAGAAAGCCCTCCCACATCGACTCTACCCAGGAGATGGTAACAGACTCCGGCAGGCTGCTGCCCCTCCAAGCAGATCCCCACACCTCTCAGTAACACCTCCCTCCAGGCAGGCATCTCCTGTGTTTACAGTTGCTCATCAAGACACTGGCTCTAGTCACACACATCCTACGGCGTTAAACTAAACGGCCCCACAGACCTCTAGTCCAAGACAGCTGGTAGACACAGACACACATAAACAAGACATGGGCCTTCTCTTTGCGATGGAAAACTTGACACAGACCCTACTAGACAGCTTCCCAGAATTACAGTGCAAGAGGCTGCAGGTCACACAGTTTTCCAGCTTGGCTTCTACGGGTGCCTACGAGGCAAGATGACAGTAAGGAATAGCATCACTGCAGCAAATTCCTGACTCTGAACTCGTGTGATTCTGATTCCAAAAACACAGTGGGGAAAATAGCCTTCTCTGCCTGTCATTATTTACATATAGTCATGGGGATTGGTGGCAGGGACAACAGCTTCCTGAGGCAGCCATCAGGCCTCAGAACACCCTACAATAAACACCCTGTGTTTAAACAAAGGGCTCAGGTTCCCTCAAAAGGTAGTCAGTCATTGCAGTCACAGAACTGGAGTCTGAGAACTCTAGGAAGCACAGGAGATGTCCTGCCAACGCGGATGTATTAAAGAGCGGCCCATGGCTACAAGGGAAACAAGAACACACAAATGATCATTTCTAGGATGGCACCCAGTCTTCATTTTCATGATTCTTTGATTTCCAGTTCAAGTATAAACAGACTTTTCCCCCCTGAAATAGGAAGAGTATTAGGTAGGCAGGACATTTTCTGAGTTCTGTATAGCAAATGTTCATATGCTTTCCTTTTGTAGCATTTATGGATTCATTCTGAAGAAGGGGTAAGCTGGAGCAAAGCAATTTGGCATGCTTGCATTTGCTTTATCAGGACCGGAGAGCACAGACTGCAGGGGCTCCCTGACCTGAGCTGCAAAGATGCTTCCAGAACCCTGAGGGGGCCGCTGATTATTTCCCTTCCAGGGATACTCAAGCTGAGCTATCTTCCTTGCAAAACAGCAAATGAGCTCACTTATATTATCCTCAGGAAAGTGGTAGCCATGAGGACAAACGTGATCATTATCATACAAACTTAATTTCTGACCAACTTCCATAATCATCCTGATTTCTGGAAGAAAGTTAGGCAGTATGTAGTCAGTCACACAGACCTTGGGTTGCATTCAGACATCCCAGCCTAAGGACCATTTAGAAAAGCAGATGTGTTTCTCTGATCTGTACCTCCATTTTTCTGCAGGCAAGATCCACACACTGGAACACAGTACAGTCCTGGATGATGATGGTTTAGGGGAGCTATTAACATTCACAACATAATGCCTAGCTGAAAAAGTACTATGTACTACTTTCTCCAAAAAGTATATCAACAGAGAGAACTAACAGGAAAAACGCATCCAGAGATAACATAGTTGTTCATCTCTGGAGAGCAGGATTAAGCACAACTTTTATTTTCTCCTCTTTTACAGATGTGGCTTCTAAATATTATAAAATGCAAATGCATTACTTACATAATAAAAGCAAAGTAATTATAAGAGATTTAAATATGCAGGATGTCATTTACAAAAAAGGTTTTCCATTTACACAGCAAAGAAGCATTCCCACTAAAATAAAACAAGTGACTACGCCATTGGGGAGGAACTAGGTCATATCTCAGGCAGCTTCACCACCATCACTACTTCTTAAGTACACGCTGCATGTGGTACCCTGCAGTTGGAATCAGTAATCAGGTAAGTAGCTCAGCTGGTACCCAGGTTATTCACATCATCCGGCCCTCTACCAGGGTTACCAAAGATGGAGGAGTAGAAAACCAACATTTGTCAGGGGTGTTGATCCATCTGCCTGCCCTGTATTCAACCTTCCTTGGAAAGTCTCCTTCAAGCTTGCCAAGTAGGATTAAGTACAATTAAGCAGGCGATCAGCCAGGGGTACTCTGTCTGTGCCCTGGGCTACAGCTGATGCCAACAAAGGGAAATGCCTGACCTAGCCCAAGCCATTCAAGGAAGGAGATTTGGTACAAATGAAAGGGAAAGAAGCATCCAAATATGAGACTCAGAGAGCCTTTCTAACAGCAGCAACTCCCCCCCTCCCCCACTCTCCTTCTGCACATTAGGCAAAGTCCTGTGCTGATGGATTCCCTGTATCATCTTGAGTGGACCAAGGACCCCCTAGCTAAACACTATTTCTGAATGAGAATAAAATTTCAGATGGTAGACTCGGCAAAACAGCTGGCTTCCCCAATGCAGTTGAGTAGACGTCCCAAATAAACTAAAGGAAGAGGTAACTGCTGCTTTTGTCCTGCTGTCTGTCTGAGCTTGGACACATCTTCTTTTCCTTTTTTGCTCTCAGACTGGGGTTTGTACCTCCATCCCACTGCTTCTCAAGCTACTGAGCTGGGACAATATGGAGTCACTAGATTTCCTGTGCCAACAGCTTGCAGATGACACAGCATGCAACTTCTCAGCTTTCCTCATTATGTGAGCCAACTCCTCATCACAAATTAGCACATAGGTACATGCTCGTTTTGTTCCTCCAGATAGTCCTGATGAACACAGCCCTATTTTGTTAAGCATCTTCGCTCCTCAAAGCCATGTGCCCAAGGAAGGGGCCATCTATCTCACATCAGAAATATGTCTGCATTGCTTTAAAACAGAAAGGGCCACTGCTGCTCTAACATCGACCTTTACAGTTTCTAGGACAGTGTGGCCAGTTCCATATAAAGCAGGAGTCTCTCACTCATGCAAACACACAAGCACGTGCACACACATACACACCGTCCAGCCGTAGCTAGCCTTCCTCTTTATCTAACATGATGCTGACCAAACTTTATTTTCTATATACTACAACAAAAAGGGAATTGATAAGGTGCTTGGTAATCTCACTCTACATGCCAGGATCTGATTCCAGAAAGAATATGTAGTGTTGCCGAGTGATTAAGGAATCTTTGCTTATAAACTGAAACACAGGAGAAAACTTTCCTTGGTCAATAGGTGCTGTCATAAAAATAAAAACTAAAGACAGCCGGTCTAAGAAGGAAAGTCAACACTGTAAAGGTGGACAAGGAAAAGGAGCAAGACAAGGGACTGTGGTTAAATCATTGAGCCAGTGAACTTTAAAAACCTATAGGGACACCCTTCAGCAGGTCTCTGTCTTGATCAAGTTCGTTTTTCTTAGTCTAACAGGTTTTGTTTTGTGGAATTTCAAACGCAAGTTGGTAGAGCAATTCGCAAAATACTTGTCAGTACTTAGCAATCTGTCACTAGTTTAAAGCTCAGATCTATCTTCCTGCAGCACACCATCAAAGGCACCCCGGTGGGTCCCCAGTTGCTTGACACCAGGGAAAACTGGGTTTCAGTTGAATTCCAAACTTTCAGAGCCAAGGTTTTGGAGCATCTTTCCATCAATCATGACATCCAAGAGGCTCAGCAGGTAGATGTGGAGGGTAGGAAGCTTTTTCCTTTTAATTCCCTTATTTTTTAAACCAGTTCAAGTTGACTTTTTGGTTATTTGCAGCCAAAAGCATCTTCAACAATAAATCTATCTTCACATAATTAGTGGGAAATTTATGTATCCGCCTTTGAGCAAAGACTCCAGAGAAAATAGTACAGAGATCCATAATTCTGCCAACATTCTCCCAAATCCTTAAATGATAGATTTTAAGTGATTATTTTCCAAAAAAGAAAGACAACTGAGAAGCCAGAAAAAGAGATGAATTATGCAAGCAGCTGATGCTCATCTGAGAACTATAGAGCACCCACTGGATGCTCTAGAGGTGAATGAAGCCTTGCCTTTTCTCAACATTGAACCAGGGCAGCATCATTTAGAGACACCAATCTGACTGTAGGTCATCCTTCCTGGGAATAATCTCCCTTTCTCATTCCAAGAGCTTTAACACACTTGGCCTTAGGGGAGTGTCTAAAGAAAAAAATTATCACAGGCAATCCAAACCCTTGAATCCTGTCACCAGTAAGGATTTTTTCCTCTAAGGCTTAAATACATTTCAAAGAATGTGACAGACCCTACAAAGGACAACAAATAAATCTAAGTATGGGCTGCTTTTTCTTTGCTTAAAACTGTCCTTTTTCCTCTGATCTTGGCTATGCAGCCCACTGCAGGAGAGTAGGAAATGGGTTTCCTGGTACTGGAGATAAGTTACAAGTGTTCCTTAAGGTAGTGGAGACCAGCACTCGCTTCTTGGCAGGACTTTCATTGGGGGTGGTGAAAGGATGCTGGGAACATGGAGACTTTGACCTTGAAGTGACAGTAAAGAACCCAACCTCTTTTGACTAGACACAAGAAAGCTATATAATACTGTGTGGGCAAGAGGTCCCAAAGGGTGGCAGCTGTAAGATCTGAGGGCCATGACCACCAGTAAGTAGAAAGCCCAAATAGCACCGAGTTAGCTTTTCCAGACGTTGAGGAAAAATATAGCCAAGTATGCACCCATGCATTGTTACAATGTAGTTCTTCCCTCTCTCCCTGATGAAATATTCTCTCCTGGAGGAGGGAAAGGGTATGATCCCGAGACGCACAGGCCCCTTCCCACGGTTATGTAGGCAGTAAAACATTGCTTCTGAGGAGGAGCTCTGCAGGAGGATCAGGGCACAGCTTCCCGGAGTCAGCCCTAGAGTGCTGCCGCTGCTGCAGAGATGGTTTTCTACCTTACCTATGCTCCCCTAAGTGTTCCCCCTAAATTCACTAGTTCACCAAGTTGATGTGGCTGGACAAGGTTCTCGTTGCTCTGTCTGGAAAGTAGAGACATTTTTTGTTAACATTACCCCAGGATAATTCACACCACAAAAGCACACTTGTAAGCATTATAGCAGTTTTTCACAATGACACCTTTAAATCAGAACGCAAACTCAGTGTGCATCTGTGGTTGGCTTGGCATGTCCTGAGTTTCTAAAGGACCCCACACTGCCAGGACAAGATCTCCTGGGCCCTTCAGCTTACTCTCCAGTATACACTCTGCTACTGCACAAAAGGCAAGCTAGCTGGGAGACAGGAGGCTCCAGGGCTGACGAACAATACCAAAGATTTTTAAACAGTCACACAAAAGGCAATAACAAACTCCTTTTATATTAATTCTCTTACAAAATGTCACACCCACTTACAAGAAATTATTTGATTTCCTTCAGTGTACTTGGGATTAATGAGGACTGACTCTAAAGGAAGGAAGTGCCCGGCGTGCATAGCACTTCAAATTGTTGAGCTCCCAAACAATACAAAAGCATTTCGAGTCACACATGGGACGTGAAGTGAAAATTTTCTTACAGGGAATAATCTCTAAAAATACTTACCTACTTCAGAGAGCACTGCGAAGCTCTATTAACACCAGCGGAACACTTTGAGATCTTCAAATAAAATCATGATAGAAATGCAAAGTATTACTACTATAGCTTGGAAATAATTTCACACCTAGGGATGAGAAAACCCCAGGCCAAATTTCACCACTTCTCTTCTTGCCTGATAAACAAGAAGTACCACGGATGGAGGTGGTGACAGGCAGAACAAAGACATCAGGGTTCCTCTATCACTAAAGTTTTGCATTCTCCTGCAGGTCATCCTAGGCAATTTTGCGGGGGAGGGCCCAGGCGGCGGGGGGGGGGGGTCCTTTAAAGGGAAAGGATTAAAAATGGAGATTACAATTTCATTGCTTTTATACCAGACCAAACAACAAAGAGCAGATGCATCAACAGACATCAGGAATGCTGCTCAGCAACTGAGGGCCCTGAGCAACAGTCAGTCATACACACTGATGATGGCAGTAATGGTGACCCGTCATGACCACCATCAATGTAACCTTGGTAAAGGAATGTCAGGGTACAGAACCGAACCCCTCAAACTCCGCCTGCCTTAGCCTCCGCAGGCCACACCACCAGCGCTGTGCTGGGGATCCAGTTAGGACCTTGAGCATGCTGCACAAGAGTGCTCTTTCCAACTCAGGCCTGCTGACTCGCGTAACAATTGGTGTGACAGGACTCCAGCACAACTGGCCTGATGAAGACAAGTAATCATGCAGAGATCTGATTCTAGTTGTGCTCTGGACAAGACACCTGGTTTAAGCCTTGCTTTCCATATCAGTAAAATGAAACATCTGTCTCACCTATCTACCACCTTCTTCTTCACACAGGATTAGCAGATATTGAGGAAAATAATAGTTGGAACCATGGTTCAAATATAAAATATGTTAAACATTTACATTTTAAAAGAAATAACCAACTAGATTATACCTTCTGGCTCAATGTGGAAACCATTACATCATTGTGATAATGAAATAATGACCTATAGATTTAAGCTATATTATATAGCATGGCTACATTAGAAGGCCATGGGAAAGAGTGGTGGCAGAAATGGGACATGTCAGAGTCACCAAGCTGCAAACTGCAGAACCAGACTAGGAGGTATTGTTTCTAACATTGTATCTAGGCTCTTCCCAGAGTACACAGCGACCATGTTATTTAATCACAATAGGGCAGCAGATGTGATGTCCCTGTGAGAACAGCCATTAAGCACCTTTGTTCTAGGACCTGCACAGAGCAGAAATAATCAGCACAGAAGACATAAGGGAAAGCTTGCCCATTCCATACTCAGGAAACCAAAACAATGCCAGAGACCCAGACAATGAAGTTTTCAACCACATTTTACACATTAACAAAAGAGGAGTTCAATGGAACAGCAACAACAAAAACAAAAACAAACAAACAAAAACATTGAAAAGAGAAATTAAAATTCAGAGAAAAGTAAAAAGCAGACAATACAATTGTTTTGCTCTAAGATGTTGGGGTAAATGAAAAAAAAAAAAAAAATCACAGCCTCTTTGCAAGCAAGCCTGAGCCACAAGGAGTCCAAGACCCCAAACATTAGACAGGCTCCAAGCATAGCCATTTCCTATAAGTCTAGTTCATTCACATATATGGTATTAGTCAGGATTTTCAATGTGTTATCAAGATAAACCAGCTAGCTAACTTTGCATTGCCAAAGGGCAACTGCTAAGTAAAGCATGGAAGGCCATCAGGAGCCAAGCCAGACACAGAGGCCAACGAACAGGAACTGCTAGCTATGGTCTCAGTTATGTATGGTCAGGCCACATGGTCCACCCAGGACAAAGGAGAATGCTTTTGATATGATCTGATTCCCAAAGCATAGGCACGTATCTCGGCAAACTTGCAGCCACCCTAAGTGTGGGACTGCAAGTGCCTGCCACAGCATGCAACCAACAGGAAATAAAATCACCGTGAAGAGAAGAGGGAAAGAGCACAGGGAAAATAAGGAAGGGTGTTTGTCTACACTTGCCAAGGCTTTCTTCAAAAATTCCTTAACAATCTACCTAGCAGAAGACCACTAATTCCCTAAGAATATAATTTAAGATTACAGTACCTGGTAACTGATCATATACAGCCAAATTGCCTAATGGCCACAAAACTTAACCCTGACCATTTTTTTGTTTCTGAAAGCCTCATTTCTCATATTTATTTTTATTACATTTATTGATATTCGTGTGTGTGTGTGTGTGTGTGTGTGTGTGTGTATGTGTGTGTGTGTGTGTGTGTTCAGGGAAACTCATGGTAGTTAGTTCTCTCCACAAGAGGCCTGATGATTGAATTCCCAGCATCAGGGCTGACAGCAAGCACCTTCATCTTCATCTGCTGAGCCCGTTTATTAAACATAAACTTCTCACTTGATTCCAGAGGTTAAAACAAGATTTCCTCTTTTGGGGAGGGGTAGTTCTAATGTGTTCATTTTGAAAACATTATCCCAAAACATCTTTTAAAAAAATAGTTCAGCCCAGAGTGGTGGCACAGGCCTTTAATCACAATATTCAGGACGCAGAGGCAGGTGGATCTCTGTGAGTTTGAGGCTAGGCTGGTCTACAGAGCAAGTTTCAGAACAGCTAAGGCTGTTACACAGAGAAACCCTGACTTTTTTTTTTTTTTTTTTTTAATGGAGCAGAAACTAGACCCAGCCCAGTGTTTAGCAGTGTTTGCTGCTTTCAGCAAAGGTACAGTAGTCCCTACTGCCCAGGTCAGGTCATAAAGCTAAAAACTACCTGTAATTCCAGTTTCTGGGGGATCTAAGACTTTTGGCTTTCAAAGGCACTTGTCCTCAAGCGCACATACCTAACCATAGGAGCACACACACATACATACATACTAAAAACAATTTAAAAATCAGAAATTAAAAGAACGCACAAGGCTGTGGAGATGGGTCATGCTCCTGGTTAAGTGAGAAAAACTTAAGGAATAAGTCAGCCAGCACTGGTGGAGGCCATCTACTACATCCCAGCTACAACCACTGCGACCTCTATTCTACACACATGCATTCACTTCTTTGCATATGCACATATCACACATACACATATAAGTACTCAAACAGATTTTAAAAAGGACTTTTCAAAATATCTAATAAATCCATAAGGCTGCTACTGCTCACGATGAGGTGGGGAGGGGATGACGGCAACAGCAGCAGGCAACATCTGCTTTTTATGGACCAAGACATGTTCTTGCACAAAACCACATGAGGCAGAGTACATCTTCTCATCTCCATCTCACAGAGAAGAAATGCACAAAGAGAATGAATAATTTGTTAACAGTCCAACAACCAAACTAGGGCCAAACCCATGTCTGACTCCAGACCATTTACTCAATAGTGGCTCTCACTAAGACAGAGAACACAGCGGGAGCACCCCCCTCTCTAGAGGAATGCGAGCACCTTCTAATTGCAAAGTCCCTCAGATGCCTGTGCCATCTATAGCTCCAAGCTGGGAGCACGTCTGATCAAATGCTATCAAGTCCTCCCATGTTCCAGGAAATGGCGCAAGGCTGCAGGACTGGGAACGATGCTTGAGATGGGAATCATCTGCATCCTCACGTGCTCTTCTCTTCACCATGGCCACCTACTATATCAAAATTCCAAGAGAGTCACCTCAAAGAAAATCCTCCGAATAGCTTCTGTAGGAAATGTAGGTAACTATCCAAAGGAGATTTTTTTTTTCCTCCAATTTCTTTGTAAAACTATACTTTACTCTCAAAATGAACATTAAAAACTCATGTTTGTCATAAAGTTAAAAATAACCTAAAATAGAAAGTAAGTCAAATTGGCTTTTCAACTTTAACCAAAGTGGCCACAGCCATAATTACTATAATAAAAGTGACAGAAAAAAACTAAAATTGTCAAAAACATAATTGATGATGAAAACAAACGTAAAATTATGGCATACTTCACCCTGGCCACTGAAGACTCTTGATGAAAGCACAGCCCTATAATTCCTCAGAGTGAATTCTCTAAATTAAAATACTTCATGCAGAACAGAAATTAAACAATGAATCAAAGAACACTGCTGTACAGAGGTACACTTATAAATATACCTACCAAAAATGAAACAATTACATTTTTTCCATGTAAAAATCAACTCAACCGTAATGTTCCACAGGAGGCTGAGCAGGTATTTTTCCTATTGTTTACAGCTTGGAGGTTCCTTCTGTGACTCACTTAAGATCCAGCATGACTGGGTGGAGTGTAATTGGCCCACCAAACTGGAAGGCCATCTCCATGGTACAATACCAGCTCCTCCACATGACTGACTCCAGATAAATTTCATCCCACCCAACTGAAGCACCGCTCTGCATTTTATTGTAAGGGTTTCATTTGACCAGCTGGTTTTATTTAAATATTGACCAGAAGTGGTACGGGTGCATTCTTTTTCCATCTAGCATTAATCTTAGTAAGCTTAGCTCTATTGGAATGTCTTAACTGCTGAAAAGAAAGCAAAAGTCAGCAAACACACAATTGCATTTGGCCGCCCTCAGCACATCATTTTATCTCCGCCCTCTCTCTGCTAACTACTGCTCAGCGCTTTTGCCTACGAGGAGGATGAGCAGGTGGGTAAGGAAGTTGTCTTGTCAGCTGTATCTTTAATCCAAGTGTTTAAATCTCTGAATAAAAGAAAAATCAATGTGGTAAAAGCAATGTTTGTCAAGACCATGTAATAAATACACTTACGTCTACAGACTCGTCTCCGTAGATTTCCCTTCTTTGCTGGGCCTTCAAAGCTACAAAGAGATAAAAACAGGAGACTGAGACATGTGAAGGACATTGAAAAGTCATTAGGTACAAATAAATTTACTTGGCTAAAGACTTTGGGATGCCTCACAAAAAGAAGAAAAGGGAGCAGATAGCCATGGAGAGAGAGAAAGAGAGATGGGGGAGGGAGGGAGGGAGGGAGGGAGGGAGGGAGAATTACAAAAGGAGTCGTATGTGTGAGAACATCTGTGAAATACACACAATCATGTATATGTACACACACATCTACACTCCCTGTCTCTTGGTATGTGATGATATACAAAACAGCCTTGGTGGCCTGCTGTGTAAACGCTGTTGCCAGATGGAACCCCTAGACCTTGCACCTTCAAGACCTCTATCCAAATAAACCTGTCTGTAGTGCATTATTAGCAATGGAAAACAGGTGGACACAGTTACAAACTGAAACAGCACCCAGTTATTCAGAACCGCATCATGCAAACCTCGCCAAAGCCACAGGCAAACCTTTTAGGACGTAGACACCTCAGCAGTGAAGGGCTTATAAACTTTGGGGTTGAGAATCGTATGATGCATCAGGAGGGCACAAGCACTCTGGGCAAGCACTGTGCTCTTAGTCCTGCTATCATCTTTTTCCTACAGTTGACTTCCACTTCCCACAAGACATTTGGGTTCAGGAAGATTATTCCATTCCTACAAGGTACATGGGCCTGGAGGGTGGCGGATGCCTAGGCATGAACCTTCTCTCCAGAAAGAGCACAGAGAACAGAAGTTATAACTTTATATTTCAAATCAAGTCTTTACTTGTTAACTTCCCCGCTTACAGAATAGATGCTTGCCACATTCTAGTCAATGAGATCTGTGAACACAGCTGCACAGTGACAACTGTTAAGAAATAATAATGACTGGAGGGTTCAGGAGGCTGATTATACAGCATCCAACATTACTCAAAGAGTTGGTCTATGAAATTATTGTAACCTGCCTCTTCTTGGGTACATTCTCATTCAGCCCAAAGTTGCAGTGATTGAGTCTGCAAATATTTTTTTCTTTCAATGTTCTAAGTGAGGGCTTTAGGTCTTACTGGACTATTTCTTTCTGTTCCTTAAGTCCACCAAAGAATCTTTCACCACTCTGAGATAGTTATCAAACAGTAGGCAATAGTCTTAGGCAATGCTATAAACCTTGGAATATTGATACAGGCCCCTCCAAAGAAAAGCGTCAATATTTTCTCATGCCACTCTTAGTTCCACGGAACACAATAGGGTTGGGAAAAGCATAATTTGGAATAGAATAAATGAAATTTTATATTTCCTTTTGTGAAATGTGAGAGATTTGTGTACTAAAATCCTTTCCATTCCAAATACAGAGATTATAAGCAAAATAAAGAATTACAAGTGCAAAATCAGAAGACCAATATGAGAAGACAATGCATATAAACCTTCTAGAATGCAGGTTATTAGTCCTCATTAAAAGCACATCAAAATCATACAAAAAATAATAGAAAATCCAAACTTAAAAGCAGCCAAATGAAACTACAGAACACCAGAGGTATAATGGCAGTCCTAAATTCAATCAGAATAGAAAAAAAACAAAGAGACATCGACAAAAGAACATGTTACCCATCCATAAAAATAAAGGCAAGGTAGTGATGGTATAACATGTTCAGAACACTTAGAATTTAAAAATCCAGTAAACTACACTTATGCCAACCCTATTATTCAAAAATGGTAGAGAAAAAAAAAGGACATTAATCAGATAAAAAAGATTGACGTCTGTTTACAGTAGTTCACTTTTGCAGAAAAAACAAAGATGTAGTTGCATATAGAGAAATTCATCTCAGAAGGGAAGAGTGAGAAATAAGAAGCAATGATGACCGGAGAAAGTCCACTGAGCTGAATAATCAATAATGAATATTAATCATAACTCAGAATGTAAAGAAATAAGAATCATAACTCTGGTTATAAAGAAAAGAAGTACACCGGTGATGCTGTCTTAGTCAGGATTACTATTGCTGTGGTGAAAAACTGTGATCAAAAACTTGGGGAGGAACGGGTTTACTGAACTCACTTCATCACTGACTGAAGGAAGTGAGGACAGCAGCTCAAAGAGGGCAGGAACCTAGAAACAGGAGCTGATGCAGAAGCCATGAAGGGGTGCTGCCTACTGGCTGTTCCCCATGGCTTGCTCGGCCTACTTTATTAAAGAACCCAGGACAACCAGGCCAGGGATGGTACTATCCACAATGGGCTGGGACTCTCCCATTGGTCACTAGTTTTTAAAACTCCCCTTCTTTTCAGATGACTCTAGCCTGTGTCAAGTTGACATAAAACTAACCAGTACAGGTAATAACCACTGCTCAGGGCTTGCAAATACAGTAGGTTGTGGGGTTTACCCCAAGCAGAGGAAACGTGGTAAGTGAGATAGGTAGGAAGTCAGAGTGCTAACAGTGTATATCTGATGAGTCTGTTAAAGTTAGCTAACATTTCCTTATCTACACAATCACAGACTCTCACACCATGCTCACAGCATTCATTAAAAAAAAAAAAAAAAAAAAAAAAAAAAAAAAAAAAAAACCAACTAAGAACACCATGAATAAAATGGCAAAAATGCAGGACACAATGCAACTATCAGACAAAGCAGTACAATCAAATATTTATCGATTCTTCCAATCAAATAATGTACAAATTGGAAAAGCTGATGGAACTGTTGTCAACATTCACATGGGTGGTGTGGAAGCAAGTCACAAAAGGTCTTTCATAGTATTAATTCATTTGCATACATTTCAAAAGGACAAAAATAAATACTAGGTTCCTAGGGAATATAACATAAGTAGAAAGAAAATCTTAAAATGAAAACAAAGAAATGTCTTATACAGAAGTCAGAATCTCTGTCTTGGGAGACAGAATAAGGAAGATGGAGGATTCGGAGCATGGGATGGTTCTAGTTGGAGGAAAAGTAGTTATATGATCATTTTATTATTTTCTTCCATAATTTGGACATTTTCAAAAATGTGCATTTCAAAAAGCATGTATATATGTTATCTGTTTCGCTTTGGCTTGCCTGGCTCTCTCCTGAGAAGGAGACCTCACTATGTAACCCAAGGCTGGTCCCTGAGCCCCAGTACTTCTTTCTGAGCATCCTGAGCAAGAGGATTAAGACACACCCACCACAGCCAGGCTTCTAGTTCACATTTTAAAACATAAGATAGAAATAACCAGCTGACTAGTAACTTCTGGGCAGTGGTGGCACACACCTTTAGTCCCAGCACTCAGCTGGCACAGGCAGGTGGATCTCCATGAGTTCGAGGCCAGCCTGTTCTACAGAGCGAGTTCTAGGACAGCCAAGGTCAGTAAACTGCCCTAACTGGAGCACACACACAGCAAAATCACTTTTTTTCCAAGTTGAATTTTTCAAATCTTTGTAATTTGATTTTTTAAAATAAGAAATACAGTGAGAAGGTTGAAAAGTAAATACGGGAAACTATTCTTCAAGAGAACTGGATCCACACAGAGCTAACAGAAAGGACTTAACACTAGGCAAAATTGAATTAGTAAGAACAGAGAAATACATAGTATATATCTATTGCTACATAAAAAAATCACTCAAAAATTTGTAACTTACAAAAAAAAATATCACTCATTACCTCCCTAGTTTCTACAAGCAGGAATTCTGGGAGTAGGGTAGGATGGCGTTACAGAAGGCTACAATGCCTTGTCTCACTTGAAGACTTGGAAGCTAGAGCCCAGAGTCATATGAAGGCTCATTTGGCCATGTGACTGCTAACAGTCTCTGAGATGAGTAAAGTTTGTTCCCTAACACATGTGGCCTCTCCCTGTGCCTTGAGGCTCCTCGAAATATAGACGTGAGGTTCCAAAGGCATGTGTCCCAAGACAGAGCCAGGCAGAAGTTACACTTCTTAAGATAGAGGATCAAACAACATGCAATATTATTGGCACTGCACAATCCCTACCACACCACACCCCCCAAGGCATACACAGCTCCTAGGGGAAGGCCTGTCCATCACTCTGTAAGGTCACACGCTTGTGGAACGCAATGATCCTATTCAGTAGCAGCCAAGCAGTGAGCACTCTCTTCTCACGGTCTTAAAAATGGGGCAAGAACAGTGCAATTAGATTTTTTAAATATGTTGGAAAGGGCTGGAGAGCTAACTCAACAGGTAAAGGCACACGCTAACAAGCATGCCATGATACACATGACCCTTCAGACATGCCCACACAATACATTCATCACAAATAAATAAATAAATAAAAGCCCTTTTTAAATAAACAAGCTTTAAAATGTATTCCTTTTAGGGACAAGTGGTGGGAGGTTGTCCTAAAACAGCTTTGGTCTCCCTGTAATGTCGTGTAATGAGTGTGCCTATTATTATCCTAGAGCCTTGGGTTCTATGACCTTAATAAGATGTTATGTTATTTAAAACCTAGACCTATTGCTCTTCAAACCTGCCTGCCTTGTGCTTTGTAAGGCCCATATTTTATTCCAACATCCATAATCATTCAATAAAATACTTGCCGAATACACAAACGCAAGTGCATACTATATATAGTCTTTATATACAATTTTAGTGCCTGAAAATTAATGTGTGTGTGTGTGTGTGTGTGTGTGTGTGTGTGTGTGTGAGAGAGAGAGAGAGAGAGAGAGAGAGAGAGAGAGAGAGAGAGAGAGAGAGAGAGAGAGAAGTGGGAGCAGCTCAGAACCCAAAAGCTCTTGATTCATGTTTATCTCTAGATAAAAGTCAGGAATCACCTCTCAAAATTAGCCTTCTCTTTCTTTCTTTTGACTCCCAAATACCTACTGCTGCACCACCAGGCAAACATTCTCCCCTCCAACTGCAAGACTGTTCCAACTCTACTCACCCCCAGCCTAAACTCATCACAGTCTGTTCTAGAGCAGTCAGCGTCTACACCCTTCAGATGACCTTCCGCAAGACATAAATTAGATTTAAATGAATCCAAATAGGTTTGGGCTTCAGCTGCTCCTCAAAGAAATAAACATGGAACCAAAGCCGAACAAGCCAATAACGGACTGATTTATTTCAGTGTTTTCTCACAGCTTTACAAACCCCAAACCCCTCAGTCCATGGATCCTTTACAAAGTGATCTGAATGTAAAGAAATGGCCTTCCCACATGTACAGACAGCCTTACTTGAAAGCTATTTCTAGGAACCATCCAGCTGCACCTTACACAAGGCAAGGTTGCCCGGGACTGAGGCATCAGCTCTGCTGTCACGTTCTGAGGCCTCACCTGACTTAACTGCCATGTGGAGGGATTGGCTATTGACCTTTAAGTCTGCAACAATTATCTACATAGCTAGGAAAGAGGCTGTGCATTCAGGTACAACAGTGAAGACACTGAATAAATTTAGTGCTCATTTTCATTTTATGCTGCGTTCGCTGAGCTGTTCCTGCAGACAAATGACTGCAACAGTCTCTCAAATGATAGCCAATTTTCAACCAAGAGAAGATTCTTAAACCACTTTCCAAAACCCTTTTCTATATATTGGTTAAAAAAAAAAAAAAAAAAAAAAAAAAAAAAAAAACAAACAAACAGGCAGCTGGAAAACAGGCCTGGTTAAACCACCTGATAATAAGTGAATATTTTTATATACATAAAATTATTTGACAATCTGCATAGTGATTTAAACACTCACAAGAAATAGCAACAAGACCCCCTAAAACCTGATGTTTTCTCCAATATAGCTTAGAAATTGTATTTGAGTTTATATGTATACATTCAGGATGAGGTATTATGAGCCTTTGAAAAACTTGGTCATACTTTAGGGTTCAGAATAACCCTTCCCTTTGCAATTTGCCCTATGGTGTAAAAATAAGTGAAAGCCCTTCCTCAAATCCATAACTTCAAGAATGACTTGCTCAGGGTGGCAGCTACATTTTCTGGAAGAGTGTCTGTCTCACAAGGATCAGGCACTCGGCAAAGCTTGTTTAACCACCAAGTATGTGTTCGGTACTACTAGCAAGCAACAATTTGGAATTCTATGGCTGCTTTTTGGATTTGTCACTTTGCCAGTCCTGTTTGGATGCTATGGTTGCTTTAGGGACTTGTCCTTTGTTCTCACTCATCCCTTACTCTCTCCTACTTTATATTTCAGAGTTATAGAACAGAAAGCTCTCTCTGCTCAAGCCTGCCCTCCATGGCCTGAGGCATAAATGTGTGCACCACGCCCATACACACAGCACAAGCTTGCCACACCCGCTCGATACTGTCATATTTGCTAGACATTGCAAAAGTAAATTTGTCAAGCAGCTTGAGATCTGAAAATCATTAGGTGACATCTGAGGAACAGAATACCAAGCGCTCAATAATTCCCACCTCAAAATTTACAGAACTCCAGACAAATCAAATTCCAAGAAATCTCGAGGAGCATGACCTGAGCTGGGTTGATGCCCTGAAAATGAGAGGTCAATGAATTTGTCTGACCACTAGACAGGACTAGAACATACTGGGTTAATCTCAGGAGATGACAATGTGACATTGTGACATTTGCACAGGGGTGCCCTAACATGCCCCGAGTATGTTTTTCTTGAAACGGGATGACATTTCAAGTCAAACAGCCCTGCTCCCAATAGCCACAGCCCTCCCCCAAACTCTACTAGCCTGAATTTGAAAAAAAAGAAGTTCATCTTTAGGAAAAACTGAGGGTATGTATGCAGACACAGGCTTAAAATAACCTGTTTTTTAAAGATGCTAAACTAGCGTTTCAGTGTTTACCCTCCTTTGCTACCTTCTTGGCATTTCTTAAA